>NC_136065.1:336888850-336891350 GCF_964261635.1 Lissotriton helveticus | reverse complement strand
TAGCCCTATTCCTCCGCCTACCCAATCCGGTAACGTTATCAAGAATATTCAGGCGGGCTTGATAAATGCCAGATCCCTGGTGTGCCACACGGCTGAGGTCTTTGACCTATTAGCCGATAATAACTTTGATCTACTCTTTGTCACTGAGACCTGGATGACTGACTCCTGCTCTCCGGTAGTTGAGTTAGCTATCCCTCGTGGTTTCAGAATTTGTAGAGCAGATCGTGGTGCAGATGTGGGAAGAGGGGGTGGGCTTGCCGTGATCTATCGGGATCACTGGACCCTCACCTGCGAACACCTGGATAAAATCAAAGAGGCTGAACTTCTCCATTTTTGTTTGGAGCTCAGTCCGCATTTCACCTTAGGTGGTACGCTTGTGTACCGACCGCCAGGCTATGTTGGAAACTTTATTGGATCTCTAGAGGAGGTCATCGTGCCAAGAGCTTTGCGATTTCCTCATTTTCTATTGCTGGGGGATTTTAACATTCATGTGGATTCTGAGAATTCTACTGAGGCTACCCGTCTCAGTGAGACTTTTAGCATGGCTCATCTTTCTCAATGGGTTGATGCCCCCACCCATGTGGGAGGTCATGTTCTTGATTTAATATGTTCCAATTTTGACATCAGCTTGTCCCCCCTGATGCCTATGTCGTGGTCCGACCACTACTTGATTAAGTTTGCTTGGCAGATTAGTGAGGATTCGAGGAGAATTCCCTCTTTGGTACATCGCCCACGGATTAATTTGATGTCCCTATCTGAGTCCCTTACCGACACCCGTCCGACTCCAAAGATGGAGTTGGAAGCGACGGTTGACGCATTTAATTCTTGGATAGCGAACGGTGTCGCTACCTCCACTAATGCAGGGGGTGTTCGTCGGATGAGATCGAGACCCTCTCAACCATGGTTCACGCATGCTTTACGTGAACAGAAGCTGGTTTGCAAGAAACTAGAGCGAGCCTGGAGACATGCTTATCTACCAGCCGAAAAGAAATCATTACGTGCAGCCCAAAAGGATTATTACGCTGCGATTAAGGTAGCTAAAAGCAGCTACTATTCGGACACAATCGAGAAGGCGGAAAACAACAGCAAAGAGATCTTCTCAATCGTCCAAAATTTTCTATCTCCATGTGCTGCCCAACCCAGGCTCCCTTCTTCCGCTCAATGGTGTGAAGAACTGTCTTGTTACTTCACTGATAAGATTACAAAAATTCAATTGGACTTAGAAGTGGCTCAAAAGTCCTTTACCACCCCACCTGCCCTTTTAGTATCGGATAGACAATGCTCAAAGGATCAGTTTGTTGCCTTCCTCCCGGTCGCGGAATCGGATATACGGCAAATCCTGGCAGCGTTAAAGTCCAGATCGCCCGCAGACCCCTGCCCAGCCAGGGTCTTGGGAGGGATAGTGGATACTATTAGTCAAGAGGTGACACATATTGTTAACCTCTCCCTTTCCAAGGCCTCGATTCCGAGAAGTTGGAAGGAGGCAAAGCTGCTCCCTTTGTTAAAAAAGGCAGGTTTAGATCCAGCAATGCCATCGAGCTATCGGCCCATATCACTGTTGCCAGCTTTGGCGAAGGTGTGTGAGAAGGTGGCTTTTAAACAGTTGGATGGCTTCATTGAGTCCTCCCACGCATTACATCCTGCCCAGTCAGGGTTCAGAGCGACCTATAGTACCGAGACAGCATTAGTTGAGGTCTCGGAGGCAGTTCGAGAGTGCTTGGACGGGGGTGGCAGAGCGGTCCTGATTTTATTGGACCTCTCTGCCGCCTTCGACACGGTGCCTCATGCCCTACTTATCGCTAGATTGCGAGCCGTTGGCATCTCTGGGCTGGCCCTTGACTGGCTGTCATCGTTTTTGAGCGATAGAACTCAGCAGGTCTGGATGCCCCCTTACTCTTCGGCCTCAAAGAGACTGTCAACTGGAGTTCCGCAGGGTTCTACGTTAAGCCCTTTATTGTTTAACGTTTATATGACCCCCCTACTATATCTGGTGGAACAGCTGGGAGCCAAGATAACAGCTTACGCTGACGATACTCAGCTGTTATTCACCTGGCCTAAGGGTGCGTCTGACCCATCAGCAGTCCAACATTGTCTGTCGGAAGTATTCAGGTGGCTTGCACAAGTTCAACTTAAGTGCAACGAAGATAAGTCCGAGATTTTATTCTTCGGCGCCTTCCCTGACAACTTCAAGGATCAGATTTGGCCCCCGGACCTGCCCTGTCCCAGTGCGACGGGAGGCCCAGCTAAGAACTTGGGGGTCTGGTTCAGTCAAGATTTGAAGTTTGCTGATCACATAAAAAAACTGACCGGTACCTGCTTTGGCACTCTGCGAGCCCTGAGGAAATTCTTCCCTCTTTTGCCCAGGGTAGCCAAGGAGGCTGTTCTTCGAGCCCTGATTTTATCTCGGCTCGATTATGCTAATGCCTTATTCTGTGGTCTACCCGCGTATTTGGTTCATCGGTTACAGGTGATTCAAAACGCTGCAGTACGCTTGCTCTTC